>NW_027491346.1:1755000-1791605 GCF_021521415.1 Bidens hawaiensis | reverse complement strand
AGATCTCTCTTTTTTTTCTTTTTGTTTTCTCTTTGACCCTGATTTGTTATCGTTTATATCTTCTTCATCCACCAAGTGAACCTCATTATCCACATCCATATCCATCGAGAAGTCATCTTCTAAATCAATTTGGATAGAATCACTCCCCGTCTAAAATGATTAAAGAAAAAAAAATACATAAAGTTACACAAAAATAAAACCAAACTTGAACCAAAATAAGTATAGTTGAATCAACAAACATACCGTTGTTTTGGATTTCTTATCCTTCGCCTTTTCCACCTTCTTTTGTGGGTTACTCATAATTACCTAAATAGTAAATACTAACAAATGTGAGCAATCAATAGTTCAAAACCAAATAAGTGAAATAATTAAACTAAAAAGCCCTAAAGATGGATTTTATTTTAGAACTAACAAATTATTTGATTTTTCAGAACACATTCAACAAAGAAGTTAATTTTTTTTACAATTATAAATTTTCTTGTCTGCTTTTTCTACTTTCTATTTGTATTTTTCTTGTCTGCTATATAACAAAACAAAACACATCGTATGTTACGAAACATAAATACTAGAAAATCTTAATCTTAACTTCCAAGGAGTATTCTGATTTCTAAACTAGTCATCATCGTATTTTTAAACTAGCCATCAACCAACAAAATTTTTCTTCTGATTTCTAATAATAACCATGAACACAATCACCCAATCACTTACCCGGCGGAGAGAGTATGGCGGCGACGAAATTGGAGGCTGGAGAGAGTAGAGACGGCTGGACGCGACGAGTGGAGGCCGGAGAGAGTATGGCGGCGACGGGTTATGGCCGGCGTGAGAGGAACAGCCGGCGACGGGCCAGCGACGGATTTTGGTGATGGCCGGCGTTGAGGGATAGGGATAAAGAGTGACGGTTGTAACTTGTAAAGTTGTAAGGAAGAATTAGGGTTTGGGATATTTTAATATGAGATAACTATATATTATATATATATATATATATATATTTAATTTTAAAAATAACCAGGTATCTAACAGGTAAACAGGTATTATACCTGTTTAGACACGAAAATTAACAGGTAATTTCGTGTCTACCTGTTTAGTACACGAAACCTGTTAAGGTCTTACCCGTTACCTGTTAAAGTCGTGTAGGTACGTGTCGTGTATTCGTGTATAAATTGCCAGCCCTAATTCCGGCAACGGCGGCGGCAGAGAATATGGGTACGAGGATGTCAGAGATTGTTCTGACATTTTGACCTAACCCTAATTCGCTATGGGAAACTAACGAATCAAAGGTAATTCGTTAACGGAGGGTTGACGAACTAGCCTTAATTCGTTAGCTGATTCGTTAATGGGGGAATGACGAACTAGCTCTGGTTCATTAAGGAATTAATAACGAATTTAACCTAATTCGTTAAGTAGTTCGTTAAGGTTCAATTCGCTACAGAAAGGCCAGTTCGTGAAGAGGACCGATTCGTTAAAGGTCCAATTCGTTATAGGGTTCAGTTTGCTATGAAGGTCGATTCGTTATAAAGTAACGAACTAGTCATGGGAGATGGAAGTAATGAATGAACCCCAATTCGTTAAGGACTAGATAACGAACTAGAAGTTTGACAAAATTACAGAATGGTCCCTGGACTTGTGATAGAATGAGATAATTACTTAATAGCCCTTGGACTTTGATAATTGATGAAAGATATCTTTAAAAGGTTAACGAGTAACGATTAATTAACCGGGCAATGATTCAAAGAAGTAAAATCGGCTTAGACGCGTAAGACTTATTAAGTGGCAATGAGAATGGCTAGAGTGGTATTTAATATATGCAATTATTAAATAGTTAGTCTCGCACAGCTCAAGAAGGAATAACCAGTAGCGGAAGAAGTAACCAAGTTCAGGTGAGTTTATAGTCCCGTTTCCTAGTTATGTTTTCGGGGCTGCGTGCATACTCGATGTGATAGTTAATACACTTACCTTAAGTGGTAAGTGTATGCTTTGTATAATTCATGTATGATGGTTGCTTGACGGTGCGTGAACGATCTTCGAATATTGCTTGTACTACCAGGTGGTAGTTAAAGATATTATTGATATACATGTTGTATTAATGATGTATGTATGTTATGTTGGTAGTACGTGAACGATCTTCGGATATTGCACGTACTGCCAGGTTATAAATAAAGATATGAATATTGAAAGTAATGTAAGAATGATTTCTGGTCGATACGTGAACGATCTTCGGATATTGCATGTATTGCCAAGAATAGTGATTTTCTCCTTATATGGATATTAAATAATAAATTATGTATAGAGTTCCCTCTACGGATAATATTTATAGTGTTATTTGAATGGAAAGCGTAGTTTTCCTTTAATGGAAAGCAGAGTGTTCCTTTAATGGAAAGCATAATGTTCCTTTAATGGAAAGCATAGTGTTCCTAAAATGGAAAGCATAGTGTTTCTTCTATGAAAATATATGGGATGTTCCTTCTATGGAAGTATATAGAGTGTCCTTCTATGGAGAATTTATACAGAGCATCCTTCTATGGAGAATATATAGCATGGGCAATAGCCATGGTTCTTTTAATAGATATTATGTGACGTTCCTCTTATGAATATTTGTACAAGGTTAAGATATTAACATGTATCTTCAGATATGTATGTATATGAATGTAATTGTATGTATGGTAAGATGTATGATTAACTAGAACCCACTCAGCGTAGCTGACTTTTAGTATGCACACAGGTAAATAGGTTTAACAAGCTAGCATGAGGATGGCACATGGCATGGACTGAACGGCTGGCATTTAAGATGGAAGAAATGATGTTTTAAATATGATGTTTTTATGTTATGGTTTCAAAGAAAAGATTTAATGTTTGTAATAAATGATTTAAGTTAACGTTTCCGCGAAAGTTTTAATTAACTCTAATTTGTAAGAACTGTGTCTATGAGTAAATCCAACGTCAAGAGTGAGGCACCAGTAATGGGGCCTTACATATTTATTGATTCGTATACAAATTGTGGCATTTCTTATTATATACATATTTATTCAAAAACTATAAAATTGCTCACCAACCTTTGTGTTGACAAACTTTATTTTATGCAATGTTACAGGTTTGACTTTGTTGACTCGAGAACTTGACGAAAAACGTTATCAAGACTATTAGGATATTAGCATAACGAACAATACATATATTTGTTTACTTGTATTCAATTTGTTTGGTATGAACATGATGTGTTGTTTATTGATTTTATAAAATAAATTGAGTTGTTTAAATATTGTCGCTTTAATAGCGTCTTTTGTATTTGGGCAATCGTTTTGCACCCCAGCATGTTCCGCCGCCTTTGATCGGGGTGTGAGAGATTGGTATCAGAGCCACAAGACTATAGGATAGGTGGTTAGACATAACGGCCTAGTATAGTTTTTGCTTTAGGGTCCTTATACGTGTTGTCTATATGTGTTTACCCTACGTGATTGTTTATTACACTTAGGTATCCTGACTTTACCGCAAAAACATTAGTTTTTATTATGTTTTGTGAATCACGAGCTTAACTTGGATCCCGTTGTTTCAAATCTCCTTAAAGATTGTCTCATATGAGACGACCACTTTAAGTTGTCGAATGCGAGCGTTTCGGTCGCCATCCTAACTTTTCGGTGTTGAAACAATAGAACCACGGTGGTTCATGGACTAGTGTTTTGACATGACGTTGTATTCCGATTTATTATTTTGTTGCAATCGTTATTTGAGTCGAAAACATGAAAAAGACGCGGTGGTACGTGCACATGTTTAGACTCCAACATGGTATTTTTGTAAAAAGGTTTCTAGTGTCGGATTGTCAAGTCATGGTGGTTCATGCATGATTTTCCGCCTTTAAATCTTAAGACATTATTTACAAATTTCAAAGAGTTAAACAATATTTCCATTTTACTTTGTCACATAAGTTCTCATCACAAAATTCTCATTTATATAATTTTTTTGCTTGTTACGATTAATTCTCATATGTTTGAATTCACATAGTAGAGTTATTTTATTTTGGATTTTCCCACCATTATTTTCATCACAAGATTTCGTCTACTATGATTTTTCTTCAATTTAAGTTAATATATTTCAAATTACTTTTAATAACTTTCAATATGCCATCCTTGTTCATTAAGACTATTTATAAACAAAAATTTTTATCATATGAATTTCATCATATTAAATAGGTTTTATGATAAATTTTTCTTGAGTTTTCAAGTAAATCCCCATTATATAAATTTTAAATTTCCTTTAAGTTTCCATGCAAGATTTCATAAAAACCTTATTTTTATACCAATCCTGTTTATTTTGAAACTATCATTTCACAATATCGATTATTTAAATTTCTCACGACGTTTTAAATTTCACTATATTATATAGTACACATTGGTAAAATTTTGATTACCCAATATGTTTTCATAACAATTTCCATTATGCAATTTATGGTTCATTTTAACTTTTCACAAATAAAAATTTGCATCATACGATTTTTCCTCGTTTTTTTTTCTTATGGTAGTTTCGTCTTGATTTTTCAAGAAATTCACAAACTTATAGCTTGTAATTTTCTTGAAATTCTCGTGCAAAACTTCATAGAAATTCTATTTTAAAGACAAAAAATTCATTTACTTCGATTCTTCGTTCCACAATGTCGGTCATGTTAACTTATCATGATATTTTCGTTGCACGATATTAAATAATGAACTTGGAAAGAATTATCATTACGCAAATTTTTATTTCGAAAACGACATTCATCATTCATATTGATACCTGATAACAAATTTCGACATTCAATTCATATATTTTAAATTCCACATAAGCAAAATTTTATTTTGATCTTCATAAAATTATTTTGTTTCTTGATGACAATCAACTTTTATTTTACAATAAACCTTAAAATGAAAACCTTATTATCTTAGTCTTTCCGTGATATTTCACACTACTTAATTTTAAGCATTCCAAGAACGATTTACGTTTTGCGGGTTGGTTTATTTCAAAATTTGCTCGTAAATTATTTTACAACTTAAGCCGACCAGACGTATGGTAAAAAAAAAAACTCCCAAGTTAGTGTAGAACTTTTAGCAAAAAAAAAAATTATTGTTATAATTCACAAGCTTAAATCTCAATATTTTGTTTACAATATATATATATATATATATATATATATATATAAGTCATTTGTAAATTTATTATCAAAAGTATACCCTCACCAACTCAAGCCCACGCAAATCCGAGACGACGACATGTAAGGCCCCGATCCCGGTGCCTCATTTGGACATTGGATTTACTCATAAACACAGTTCTAAATATCAGAGTTAATTAAAACTTTCACGGAATAATATAAAAGTCAACCATTCATTACAAACATCCATAACTTGTCTTTAAAAACATAACATAAAACATAGTATTTCAAACATCACGAAAAATCTTCAGATGCCAGCCTCTTCGGATCCTGCCATGTGTCTTCCTCAAACCAGCTCTCTCAGTCGATTAACATACCTGCATACTAAAAGTCAGCTATGCTGAGTAAGTCCTAGTTAATCATACACCATACAATACATTCATAACTACGTACTACCCCCATACGTACTTCATACTTTCATAATTCGTTCATAATATACATACTTACCTTCATACTTTATTTTAAACTCTACTTTACGTTATTATATTCTGCCTCGGATATTATTAGGGTCTAGTCCCTTTTCTGCCTTAAGTATTATTAGGTCTCGGTCCCCTTCTACCTCGAGATTTATAAAGGGCTCTGTCCCTTTTCTGCCTTGGATATTATTAGGGTCCGGTCTCTTTCTACTTGAGTATTATTAGTTCTCAGTCCCTTTCTTCTATACCTGGCTATCTCTTACATTCATTCACAACATACGTACATATAATTCGTACATTACACATAACATTATAACTTGACAGTACGTGCAATATCCGAAGATCGTTCACGTACATACAAGCAATCATTCATACTTTATATACATATCATTCATATCTTCAAACTATCACCTGACGGTACATGCAATATTCGAAGATCGTTCACGCACCGTCAAGCATTCATTTGTACATAATCAGGTAAGGCATACACTTACCAATCAAGGTAAGTGTATTAAATTATCACATAAAGTATGCACACAGCCCTGAAAAGATAACAAGGAATGGGGCTAGAAACTCACGTAAACTCGGTCACGTTCACCGTTTATGGTTATTTCTTTCTTGAGTTGTGCACGACTAACTATATAACAAACGTATCAATTTAACTATCACTACCCATATCGTGTTTCTAGTTTAATTATTATCCTCAACGAAAAAGGGTCCGGTGGCAGCGCCCCTGGAAGCGGGGTTCTAGGGGCGGTAGCCCCTAGCGGGGTCCAAGGGGCAGAGCCCCTGGCTGGGGTTAACACATTTTCATTAATTGTCTTAACACATTTTCAATTAGGATTTCATGATAATATTTTATTGTTAACCTCTCAATCCTTTAAGGTATCTTCTATAAATTAATAAAGTTCAAGGGCTATTTTGTAATTAAATCATTCTTCCCTAATTCAAGGGACTATTATGTCATTCTTTTAATCTTCTAATTCGTCCCAGACTCTTAACGAACGGGGTTCATAACGAATGAACCCATTCGTTAATTCATAACAAACTGACTATTATAACGAATTTGTCTTCATGAGGAATCAGACCTTATAACGAACTGGTCCTTATAACTAATTTGGACTTATTCGTTTGCTCTAGTTAACGAACTGAACATCATAGCAAATTGAAATTTTATAACGAACCAGTCCTCATAAGGAATTAGACCTTATAACGAACTGGTCGTCATAACGAATTGGACCTTAATGAATGGGGCTAGTTCGTCATTCTTTCTTTAACGAATTAACTCACGAATTAGGCTAGTTCGTTAAACTCTCGCTAACGAATTAGGGTGAGGTCAGAATGTCAGAATATTTTCTGACATCCTCGTACACACTTTTCCGGCGCCGTCATTGAAGGAAAACCGCGATCTCGCCGGAATAGCGAGATCTCACTCGTTTTTCACCGTTTTAACAGTTTTTCGTCCCGTTCGATCCAGATCTGAGCTAGGGTAACCCTTAAGCTCATCTTTTTATCGGTTTATACCCGATTTCCTCCGGAACTCGCGACTTTGACGGCTTAGGGTGTCGACTTGTCATTTCGCGACTAGATCTAGCGGGTTTGGATCCATACAATATCATACTATCATTACCTAGGGTCAGAAAATCAATTTTTCTTCTTGGTTTCGGCTAAGATAAAGAGAGAAGTAGAGAGAGAGATTAGGTGTATGTTTTGGGTGGTGTATGGAATATGTGAAATGAATGAATTAATGAGAAATTATAGTTTATATATTATGGATCATGGGCTTGATCCCCTGGTCTTTTCTTCTTTCCTTTTTAACCAAAGTCCATAACTCATATTTATCTAACCCAACACAAGCCGACTCATAATAACTCATAATTTATTTCATTAACCAAAACAAGAAAACGGGATGTTACAAGTCTTCCCTACTTAAAGAGGTTTCGTCCCCGAAACCTAGCTATTACTGAAATAATCCTAAATAAAACTTGCACATCTCTTCTTCAACTTCCCAAGTGGCATCCGATCCTTTGCGTTGCTTCCATATCACTTTCACCAAAGGAATAACTTTATGACGAAGCTACTTCTCCTTGCGGTCAACGATCTCTATAGGCTGTTCGATATAGTTTAATTGTTCATCAACCTCAATGTCTACTAATGGTACATGCGACATGTCATAAGCTAGACATTTTCTCAGATGAGAAACATGAAAGGTCAGATGAATTCCCTCTAACTCCTCGAGTAAATCTAGCTTGTAAGCTACTTCACCCACATGCTCAACAATCATAAACGGTCTATTGTACCTTGGACTTAGCGTTCCTCTCTTCCTAAAACGTATAATTCCTTTCCAACATATAATACCTTGGACCTTGAGCATCACATTGTCACCAATGTTAAACTCGATTGGTCGTCGCCGCTTATCAGCATAGGACTTCTGAGGATCTTGAGCAGCTTTCATTCTTTCTTTGATCTGATCGAACTTTGAAGAGGTTTATTGCACCACTTCTAGGCTTCCAACCTCCTTCTGACCAATATCTCCCCAACATACCAGAGTTCTACAACGTCTACCGTATAGCATCTAGAACGGTGGCATACCAATACTTGAATGGAAGCTGTTGTTATAGGAGAACTCTGCCAGATGCAGATGATCATCCCAACTTCCTCCAATTTCTAAAACACAAGCACGTAGCATATCCTCAAGGGTTTGGATCGTCCTTTCAGACTGTCCATCTGTTTGAGGATGATACGTCGTACTAATGTTCAATCTTGTCCCCATAGCTTCATCGAACTTCTTCCAGAATCTTGAACTAAACCGAGTATCTTGATCAGACACGATCGATAACGGTACTCCATGCTTAGATACAATTTCTTTGATGAACAAACCTGTTAACGATTCTGACAAGATAGCCTCTCGTATAGGCAGAAAGTGAGCACTTTTGGTCAAACAGTCCACTATCACCCAAATGGTATCATGATGCTTAGCCTTACGAGGTAGCTTAGTTATGAAATCCAAGGTGATGTGTTCCCATTTCCATTCGGGTATCTCCAAGGGTTGCATCTCTCTATAAGGCTTCTGATGTTTGGCTTTGACTTGTAAACAAGTTAAGCACTTACTGACAAAATCTACCACATCATTCTGCATACCCGGCCACCAATAGTCTCTCTTCAAGTCTTGATACATCTTATTGGATCCTGGATGGATCGAATACCTTAACTTATGAGCTTCATCTAAGATTCGACCTCTAAGACCTCCATGACGTGGAATCCACATACGGTTAAATATACTCTTGACACCATGCGTGTTTTTCATCAACTCGTCCTACTGACCGAAAATCCTTTCCTTCTTCACTAGCCGGTCATCCACCAGCACCTCTGACTGCATTTTGATGATTTCTTCAAAAAGACTAGAATTATAATCCATTGGTATGACTTTACTTTTGCAATGAATTCCTCATTCTTACTAATTAGCGCGTCAGCGACCACATTAGCTTTACCAGGATAGTACTTAATGTCGCAGTCGTAATCCTTTATCAATTCGAACCACCTTCTATGCCTCTTGTTCAATTCTTTCTGCTCAAAGAAGTACTTTAAACTTTTATGATCTGTATAGATAGTACACTTAGTACCCTAAAGATAATGTCTCCATATCTTGAGAGCATGCACTACCACTACTAGATCTAAATCGTGCGTCGGATAACTACTCTCATGGACTTTCAACTTTCTAGAAGCATACAATATCACCTTTCCTCGTTGCATCAACACGCAACCTAACCCACGATGCGAAGCATCAGTACAAACAACCAAATCCTCGTCACCTTCGGGCAAAGCAAGGATTGGAGCTTGCGTGAGTCTTTTCTTTAATTCCTCAAAATCTTCTTCTTGAAACTTACCCCAACTGAATACTATCAACTTTCGGGTCATACTGGTCAACGGTACGGCTATCTTGGAGAAACCTTCAATGAATCTCCTATAGTAGCCAGCTAACCCTAAGAAGCTTCGTATGTCAGTCAGTTTTTGTGGAGTCTTACAATTCGTTATCGCCTCAATCTTAGCTAGGTCCACAGTAATCCCTTCAGGATTAATCACGTGACCTAGAAATTGCACCTCTCGCAACCAGAATGAACATTTCAAAAACTTAGCGTACAACTTTTCTTTCTTTAGAATCTCCAATACTTCTCTTAGATGCTCAACATGATCATTGAATAAATCAATAAATCATCGATGAAGACGATAATTGACTTATCCAACATCGGCCGACACACCCTATTCATCATGTACATAAATGCTGCGGGAGCATTCATTAGACCGAATGACATCACGAGGGACTCAAAGTATCCATATCGCGTCCGAAACACTGTTTTATGGATGTCTTCCTCTTTCACCTTCAGCTGATGATAGCCTGATCTGAGATCTATTCGTGAGAATCAACTTGAACCTTACTGTTGGTCAAACAGATCATCAATCCTTGGCAAAGGATACCTATTGTTTACCGTAACCTTATTCAACTCGCGATAGTCTATGCACATTCTCATATGTCCGTCCTTATTCACGAATAACACTGGTGCGCCCCACGGGGAAATAATTGGTATAATAAAACCCTTGTCGAGGAGTTCTTGTAGTTGGGCCATCAGTTCTTTCATCCCGAACGGCGCTAGACGGCAAGGTGCTTTCGCGACGGGTTGGGCTCCTGGTACAAAATTTACCTGGAATTCTATTTCTCGCTCAGGTGGCAACCCCGGAAGATCCTCAGGGAATACTTCTGGGTAGTCGCACACGATACTAACATCTTTCATTTCTTTCGTATCGACCGTAGTGTTGACAACATACGCCAGGTAGGCACCGCACCCTCGCCTTAACAAACCCTTGGCTTTTATAATCGAAACGACATTAAGCCTAGACTTTCCTTATCACCATAAACTGTTACCGCACTACCATCCAAGGACTTTAGCTTTATTATCCTACTATTAGACACTATCTAAGCTTCATACTCGGACAACCAATCAATTCCCAAAACCACATCAAACCTTCCTAAGGTTATAACATACAAGGTAACAGGGAAATCATGTCCCTCTAACTCTACCTTACAGTCCTTAACCATTTTTGTTATTTTAACCAAAGTGTCATTATCATTTTCTACTATAAAGGTTTCAGACACTCGACAACATTTCATTTTAGCTAGTTTACTAAATGGTGTAGCTACGAAACTTTTATTCGCACCCGAATCAAATAATACTGAAGCAGGAATACCGTTTACTAAAATCATACGAGTCACAACATCTGGAATCTGTTTAGCGTGTTCCTGAGTCAGCATGTAGGTTCCAGTCCTTGGCCTAGCTTGATCACCATCCTTCTTCCCACTTTCTCCAGATTCACTCTCGGTGCATTCTCTAGTAAAGTGACCCGTCTTACCGTACTTGTAACACGCGGGTTTTGTAGTACAATCTGGAGCATAATGCCCCACCTTCCCGCAGTTGTAGCAAGCGTTCGTACCAAAATTGAACTCACCAGCATGACTCTTCCCACAAGTCTTACACTCGCAACTGCACTCGCAACTTTGTGCCTTGCCACAAGTCTTACACGACTTCTTCTCCCATACCCTCTGCTTCCTGTCCCTAGGGTTCCACAAATGAGTGTTGGGTCGTTTAATAGGAGCGACCCATTTCTTATCCTTCTTCTCTTCCGCCACCACATCATTAGACCGAATGACATCACGAGGGACTCATAGTGTCCATATCGCGCCCGAAACACTGTTTTAGGGATGTCTGCCTCTTTCACCTTCAGCTGATGATAGCCTGATCTGAGATCTATTCGTGAGAATCAACTTGAACCTTGCTGTTGGTCAAACAGATCATCAATCCTTGGCAAAGGATACCTATTCTTTACCGTAAGCTTATTCAACTCGCGATAGTCAATGCACATTCTCATTCGTCCGTCCTTATTCACGAATAACACTGGTGCGCCCCACGGGGAAACAATTGGTCTAATAAAACCCTTGTCGAGGAGTTATTGCAGTTGGGCCATCAGTTCTTTCATCCCGAACGGCGCTAGATGGTTAGGTGCTTTCGCGACGGGTTGGGCTCCTGGTACAAAATCTACCTGGAATTCTATTTCTCGCTCAGGTGGCAACCACGGAAGATCCTCAGGGAATACTTCTGGGTAGTCGCACACGATACGAACATCTTTCATTTCTTTCGTCTCGACCGTAGTGTTGACAACATACGCCAGGTAGGCACCGCACCCTCGCCTTAATAAATCCTTGGCTTTTATCATCGAAACGACATTAAGCCGAGAACTTTCCTTATCACCATAAACTGTTACCGCACTACCATCCAAGGACTTTAGCTTTATTATCCTACTATTACACACTATCTAAGCTTCATACTCGGACAACCAATCAATTCCCAAAACCACATCAAACTTTCCTAAGGTTATAACATACAAGGTAACAGGGAACTCATGTCCCTCTAACTCTACCTTACAGTCCTTAACCATTTTTGTTATTTTAACCAAAGTGTCATTATCAGTTTCTACTATAAAGGTTTCAGACACTCGGCAACATTTCATTTTAGCTAGTTTACTAAATGGTGTAGCTACGAAACTTTTATTCGCACCCGAATCAAATAATACTGAAGCAGGAATACCGTTTACTAAAATCATACGAGTCACAACATCTGGAATCTGTTTAGCGTGTTCCTGAGTCAGCATGTAGGTTCCAGTCCTTGGCCTAGCTTGATCACCATCCTTCTTCCCACTTTCTCCAGATTCACTCTCGGTGCATTCTCTAGTAAAGTGACCCGTCTTACCGTACTTGTAACACGCGGGTTTTGTAGTACAATCTGGAGCATAATGCCCCACCTTCCCGCAGTTGTAGCAAGCGTTCGTACCAAAATTGAACTCACCAGCATGACTCTTCCCACAAGTCTTACACTCGCAACTGCACTCGCAACTTTGTGCCTTGCCACAAGTCTTACACGACTTCTTCTCCCATACCCTCTGCTTCCTGTCCCTAGGGTTCCACAAATGAGTGTTGGGTCGTTTAATAGGAGCGACCCATTTCTTATCCTTCTTCTCTTCCGCCACCACATCATTAGACCGAATGACATCACGAGGGACTCATAGTGTCCATATCGCGCCCGAAACACTGTTTTAGGGATGTCTGCCTCTTTCACCTTCAGCTGATGATAGCCTGATCTGAGATCTATTCGTGAGAATCAACTTGAACCTTGCTGTTGGTCAAACAGATCATCAATCCTTGGCAAAGGATACCTATTCTTTACCGTAAGCTTATTCAACTCGCGATAGTCAATGCACATTCTCATTCGTCCGTCCTTATTCACGAATAACACTGGTGCGCCCCACGGGGAAACAATTGGTCTAATAAAACCCTTGTCGAGGAGTTATTGCAGTTGGGCCATCAGTTCTTTCATCCCGAACGGCGCTAGATGGTTAGGTGCTTTCGCGACGGGTTGGGCTCCTGGTACAAAATCTACCTGGAATTCTATTTCTCGCTCAGGTGGCAACCACGGAAGATCCTCAGGGAATACTTCTGGGTAGTCGCACACGATACGAACATCTTTCATTTCTTTCGTCTCGACCGTAGTGTTGACAACATACGCCAGGTAGGCACCGCACCCTCGCCTTAATAAATCCTTGGCTTTTATCATCGAAACGACATTAAGCCGAGAACTTTCCTTATCACCATAAACTGTTACCGCACTACCATCCAAGGACTTTAGCTTTATTATCCTACTATTACACACTATCTAAGCTTCATACTCGGACAACCAATCAATTCCCAAAACCACATCAAACTTTCCTAAGGTTATAACATACAAGGTAACAGGGAACTCATGTCCCTCTAACTCTACCTTACAGTCCTTAACCATTTTTGTTATTTTAACCAAAGTGTCATTATCAGTTTCTACTATAAAGGTTTCAGACACTCGGCAACATTTCATTTTAGCTAGTTTACTAAATGGTGTAGCTACGAAACTTTTATTCGCACCCGAATCAAATAATACTGAAGCAGGAATACCGTTTACTAAAATCATACGAGTCACAACATCTGGAATCTGTTTAGCGTGTTCCTGAGTCAGCATGTAGGTTCCAGTCCTTGGCCTAGCTTGATCACCATCCTTCTTCCCACTTTCTCCAGATTCACTCTCGGTGCATTCTCTAGTAAAGTGACCCGTCTTACCGTACTTGTAACACGCGGGTTTTGTAGTACAATCTGGAGCATAATGCCCCACCTTCCCGCAGTTGTAGCAAGCGTTCGTACCAAAATTGAACTCACCAGCATGACTCTTCCCACAAGTCTTACACTCGCAACTGCACTCGCAACTTTGTGCCTTGCCACAAGTCTTACACGACTTCTTCTCCCATACCCTCTGCTTCCTGTCCCTAGGGTTCCACAAATGAGTGTTGGGTCGTTTAATAGGAGCGACCCATTTCTTATCCTTCTTCTCTTCCGCCACCACATCATTAGACCGAATGACATCACGAGGGACTCATAGTGTCCATATCGCGCCCGAAACACTGTTTTAGGGATGTCTGCCTCTTTCACCTTCAGCTGATGATAGCCTGATCTGAGATCTATTCGTGAGAATCAACTTGAACCTTGCTGTTGGTCAAACAGATCATCAATCCTTGGCAAAGGATACCTATTCTTTACCGTAAGCTTATTCAACTCGCGATAGTCAATGCACATTCTCATTCGTCCGTCCTTATTCACGAATAACACTGGTGCGCCCCACGGGGAAACAATTGGTCTAATAAAACCCTTGTCGAGGAGTTATTGCAGTTGGGCCATCAGTTCTTTCATCCCGAACGGCGCTAGATGGTTAGGTGCTTTCGCGACGGGTTGGGCTCCTGGTACAAAATCTACCTGGAATTCTATTTCTCGCTCAGGTGGCAACCACGGAAGATCCTCAGGGAATACTTCTGGGTAGTCGCACACGATACGAACATCTTTCATTTCTTTCGTCTCGACCGTAGTGTTGACAACATACGCCAGGTAGGCACCGCACCCTCGCCTTAATAAACCCTTGGCTTTTATCATCGAAACGACATTAAGCCGAGAACTTTCCTTATCACCATAAACTGTTACCGCACTACCATCCAAGGACTTTAGCTTTATTATCCTACTATTACACACTATCTAAGCTTCATACTCGGACAACCAATCAATTCCCAAAACCACATCAAACTTTCCTAAGGTTATAACATACAAGGTAACAGGGAACTCATGTCCCTCTAACTCTACCTTACAGTCCTTAACCATTTTTGTTATTTTAACCAAAGTGTCATTATCAGTTTCTACTATAAAGGTTTCAGACACTCGGCAACATTTCATTTTAGCTAGTTTACTAAATGGTGTAGCTACGAAACTTTTATTCGCACCCGAATCAAATAATACTGAAGCAGGAATACCGTTTACTAAAATCATACGAGTCACAACATCTGGAATCTGTTTAGCCTGTTCCTGAGTCAGCATGTAGGTTCCAGTCCTTGGCCTAGCTTGATCACCATCCTTCTTCCCACTTTCTCCAGATTCACTCTCGGTGCATTCTCTAGCAAAGTGACCCGTCTTACCGCACTTGTAACACGCGGGTTTTGTAGTACAATCTGGAGCATAATGCCCCACCTTCCCGCAGTTGTAGCAAGCGTTCGTACCAAACTTGCATTCACCTGCATGACTCTTCCCACAAGTCTTACACTCGCAACTGCACTCGCAAATGTGTGCCTTGCCACAAGTCTTACACGACTTCTTCTCCCATACCCTCTGCTTCCTGTCCCTAGGGTTCCACAAATGAGTGTTGGGTCGTTTAATAGGAGCGACCCATTTCTTATCCTTCTTCTCTTCCGCCACCACCTCATCTGCCGACAAATCGTCGTAAACCATTTTTGCCATCCGTACAGCAGAATCAAAGGGACTAGGTGTACTAGCCTTGAACAAGACGCGAACATTCTATTGTAGTCCCCTAAGGTAACACTTGGTCCGCTTGGCCTCGGTGTTCACGATGTCTTGCACCAACCTTGACATGAGGTTGAATTCAGTGGTGTATTCGTGGTGTGTCATCTTACCCGCCTTCAGACTCAAGAACTTCATTTCAACCCTTTCAACCTCCGCATCCGCACAAAACCTCTTCATCACCAATTCCTTCAGATCGTCCCACCTTATAGGTTTGATCACTTCTAGACTTCTTCTGCTCAATTGACTCCCACCAGTACATTGCTTCATCACCGAAAGATTGGGTAGCATAACCCACGGATTGGTCGGGACGGCACTCGCTAATGCGGATAACCTTGTCCATAGTGGTTATCCATTGGAGAGTAGCGATTGCTTCTCCCAAACCATTTAGCTTCGGTGGATCGCAACCTTTGAATGACTTGTAGTTGCACCCACCTCGACCCTCCTCCTATCATCAACCTTCACTGACTTAACCACACTCGAGGCCTCCTTTTCTCCTACATCATCTTTCTTACTCTTTTCCCCAGAATTTTCAGCAGTCTTCGCATGACTTCCAGCAGGCTTTTCGGGATTCAAGTTCTTCACAGCAGCTGCTATCGCTTGAGCAATGGAAGCTAGAACAGTAGGGTCAAGTTGATACCCTTCGTTGTTACTCGGATTTCGACCAGCTGCACTTCCTTCTGCCTCAGTGTTAGTACCTGATTCTACCGACGATTCTCGGACAATGCGTGGCCTACCACGACATCCCGTACGTCCTCCCTTTCCAGCAACTTTCCTAGCTCCAGCCATTCTTATTCTATAAAGAAACACAAACGTCATCACTTAAGGAACCATTTAGTACAAGGTTAGTAAGGCTAACAGGTAATAACCGTGGACAACTGTGATTAGCTGATCACGTTACTCTCCGTGTCCTATACACTTCCCTTTGTGAGTTCACTTGTGCTAGTTCTACTTCTAACAGTTAGACAATCAAATAGTTCATATCATCATATACTCCTATCCCTAGCAATTAAGTTAGCATTCATACATTCTTTATCTAGTAATTAATCTAACATCATACCTCGTTCTCAAGCAATTAAGATAGCATTAATTCATCATTCTACTTTACATGTGAAATTAATCATATACTTTACCTTTACTTAGCTTGCTTGAGTGACACATGTCTATCTTGACTGGCATCTTCTTTATTTTCTTACTTAAATCCCATTCTCTGTTCGAGTCTAAGCATGTAGGATGCATAAATCTCTCGAACTTTGCTCTGATACCAACTTGTAACGCCCCGATCCCGGTGCCTCACTTTGGACGTTGGATTTACTTATAAACACAGTTCTAAATATCAAAGTTAATTAAAACTTTCGCGGAATAATATAAAAGTCAACCATTCATTACAAACATCCATAACTTGTCTTTTAAAAACATAACATAAAACATAGTATTTCAAAGATCACGAAAAATCTTCAGATGCCAGCCTCTTCGGATCCTCCCATGTGTCTTCCTCAAACCAGCTGTCTCAGTCGATTAACCTGCATGTATACTAAAAGTCAGCTACGCTGAGTGAGTCCTAGTTAATCATATAACATACAATACATTCATAACTACGTACTCCCATACCTACTTCGTACTTTCATTTATTTGTTCATAATATACACACTTACCTTCATACTTTATTTTAAACTCTACTTTATTTTATTCTATTCTGCCTCATATATTATTAGGGTCCGGTCCCTTTTTCTGCATCGGATATTATAAGGGTCTGGTCCCTTTTCTCCGTTGAGTATTATTAGGGCTCAGTCCCCTTCTGCCTCAAGATTTATAAAGGGCTCGGTCCATTTTCTGCCTCGGATATTATTAGGGTCCGGTCCCTTTCTTCCTTGAGTATTATTAGGGCTCAGTCGCTTTCTTCTGTACCTGGCTATCTCTTACATTCATTCATTACATACGTACATATCAGTCGTACATTATACATAACATTATAACTTGACAGTACGTGCAATATCCGAAGATCGTTCACGTACCGACAAGCAATCAGTCATACTTTATATACATATCATTCATATCTTCAAAGTATCACCAGACGGTACATGTAATATCCGAAGATCGTTAACGCACCGTCAAGCATTCATTTATACATAATCAGGTAAGGGCATACACTTATCACTTAAGGTAAGTGTATTAACTAATCGCATAGAGTATGCACACAGCCCTGAAAACATACCAAGGAATGGGGCTAAAAACTCACCTGAACTCGGTTACGTTCACCGTTTATGGTTATTTCTTTCTTGAGCTGTGCACGACAAACTATATAACAATTACACGTATCAATTTAACTATCACTACCCATATCGTGTTTCTAGTTTAATTATTACCCTCAAAGAACGGGGGTCCGGTGGCAGCGCCCCTGGCACCGGGGTTCTAGGGGCAGCAGCCCCTAGCGGAGTCAAAGGGGCAGAGCCCCTGGCTAGGGTTAACCTGCCAAGTCAGCTTGGATTGTTCTATCATTCTTTTAATCTTCTAATTCGTCCCAATCACTTAATGAATGGCTCATAACGAATGAACCCATTCGTTAATTCATAACGAACTAACTGTTATAACGAATCTGTCTTCATGACTAATCGGAACTTATTACAAACTAGTCCTTATAACGAATTTGAACTTATTTGTTTGGTCTGGTTAACGAATTGAACTTCATAACGAATTGAACCCTATAACGAACTTGTCCTCATAACGAATTAGACTTTATAACGAACTGGCCGTCATAACGAATCGGACCTTAACGAATGGGGCTAGTTCGTCATTCTTTCTTTAACGAATTAACTAACGAACTGAGGCTAGTTCGTTAAACTCCCGCTAACGAATTAGGGTTAGGTCAGAATGTCAGAATATTTTCTGACATCCTCGTACACAATTTTCCAGCGCCGTCATCACCGGAAAACCGCGATCTCACTGGAAAAGCGAGATCTCACTCATTTTCCACCGTTTTCACCGTTTTTCGTCTCGTTTGATCCAGATCTGAGCTAGGGGGACCCCTAAGCTCATCTTTTTATCGGTTTATACCCGATTTCATCCGAATCTCGTGACTTTAATGGCTTAGGGTGTCAGCTCGTCGTTTCGCGAGTAGATCTAGCGAGTTTGAATCCATACAATATCATACTATCATTACCTCGGGTTTAAAATCAATTCTTTTTCTTGGTTTCGGCTAAGATAGAGAGCTTAGGTGTGTGTTTTGGGTGGTGTATGGAATATATGAAAGGAATGAAGAACTGGGAAATTATGGTTTATATATTATGGATCATGGGCTTCATGGTCTTTTCTTCTTTCCTTTTTAACCCAAGTCCATAACTTATATTTATTTAACCCAACACAAGCCCGACTCATAATAACTCATAATTTATTTTATTAACCGAAACGAGAAAACGAGATGTTACATGACACCAACCCAACAAAAAGCCCTGAATACCAACACTTTTGCGCCATAAAAATCAATTTAACTCACTATCCAAATACTTCGAAGACTCCCACAAACGCACCCACAAATTCGTTGAACAAATTCAAACCAAAGTTTACCCAACTATGACTCAATCCCTCGACCTATGCTATGCCAAGTCGCAAACTATGTCGCCACATCATTCCTACCCAACCATAGAGCTCGAAATCAAATCAGTAACCTAAACACTTCTTGCAAAATACATGTACAAACCGAAACTCAACCCAAACTAGTCAAGACTTATCCAACCCATCAACTTAACCCGAACTCAAATAAGTGAACCTTATCCAAATAGCCCATCCACTACTCACACAAGTCACGTAAGCCTAACCCACTCAAATGACCTAAACTCAACAAACCCCATCAACGCAATGCAAGAAAACCCAATTTCGCAAGACACCCGAAACACACTCACTCCTCACCAAATTTCCAAACCATTCACTATTCAAAGCCAAAAATCTCTCCATACACACACAAGCTTCATTATTCCCTTAATTTTTTTATTATATATATATACAACTAGCGTATTTATAACGACCACATGTGCTCAAATAGTCATTTTTTTATAAACTCTTACAAAATAATGATTTACGTATTTTGCTCATATTTTATGAATCGTCTTTGTAGAATACAATATTGTCATAACCACAAATATAGATTATGAGGATTGTTTTCAAAGATTATTAAACAATTATATACCTGTTTTCAAAAATTATAAATATTGTCACCTAAGGTGGTAAATCTCATAATAACTTTTTAAATACGAGGTTTCATTTTGAATGTTGAATTCGAGAATTATTCAATAACAAATTTCAACTTTCATCATTTTGCATAAACTCAATGATCATGGCTTTACAAATCCTTTTTGGGACACTCAGAAATGCTTCATACATTAAACATTGTAACATAAATTATACTCGATAACGGGTTATGCGAATTTTTACTCCTTAATATCACAAGCATCGTTTCTTTCATGATTTACTATCATCGCGACAGTTTTTCGTATGCTAAATTCCTTTAACAATTTAACTTACAAGATTATCATTTGATAGCAATTTAAATTTCTCTCTGGCTACGCGTTAAAGCGATTCTTTGTTATTACATACATTTTCTTGGAAACGATAAACGGTTTTACTTGAGACTTCATTTTCAATGTTACCTTTATAATTTTAAACGAGCATATAATACGCAATATACATATTTAGTCATTTTTCCGAGTCTCACTGTTATTACGATTTTTCTTTTCAATTGATGAGATGCTTCGATGGTAATTTTATGAACATGAGATTTCATTTTGTGTTTTGATTATTCATGACCGAATTTAAGTTATTCAATAATAATTGGTCAACAACTTTCAAAGCCTCATTTTCGCAAAAAAAATTTCGTTTATATTTAAACGTTATTTTCATGACTATGTGTTCATGTATGGGTATTATACTTTTAAATCAAGACACGATTCTACGAATTAATCTACATCATTTCATTCACTCAATCAACGGCTTATATGTGGTTGTCCGCAAGTTTGGCGCTATTGGAACCGTTACTATAATCATGATTATGTAAATGGTTTCCCAATAGAAGCCGTATTCACATTTTATCGCTTTTCATTGATTGGTTTGTTAATAAAAAATTATATTTATTTTATTTTTAGTTTGATACATGTATACGTCACCCCATGGAACTCACCTAATTCTCATGTTATCACATTTCACGCAATCATATCCTCAAATACTTGTAACCTCAAGTTTGTTTCACGTGTGAAACTTATCGTACGATGTTATTGTTAATGGTATAGTTGTTTATCCCAATCTTATTTGTTCATTTATTGGACTTCTCATTTTTCCCTCATCGGATTCTCGTTGTCATTTATTGGACTTTTCATTTCCATTATCGGGTTTCATTTATCGATTTTAGTTAGTACCACGATTTATAGACTTTGACGATTATCTTGATTACTTTTGACTTCAAGTCTCATTTCATATTATTTACCGTATTTTTTTTTATATTTATTCGATCTTCTTTACTTATTTTAAACCAAGATGTTATTTTTCACGTTGGTTTATATCTTAATATTTTTAGTTGTCTTGATTATTTATCCCATCTTCCTACTTATTTAAAAGCCAACCTCAAAAACTTTTCAACCGCTAGTATTGGTTTGTCAATATTGGTTAAAATCCAATAGATTTTATGTATGTTTCAAATGTTTAAGATTTCAAAATAAATATGTCTTTAAAATCAAACAATGGGACAAACCATGTGGACCATACGATGATCTAAATAATTATGGGTGCACACTTAATTATCGAAATCCCCGTATGGAAGCCATAGTAAGTACACTTGTGTGCGATAACTCAGAACCGAGAATGATAGCAGAAAAAAGGTAGAGACGAGAGTTATAATAAGGTCATGGTGAATATGCCGCTAGTACATCCTATATATAAGTGCCTTTATTATATCCTCATTTGTGGCGTTTTTCGAGTCAGCGAAGAATTTGACGTTATTCTTTTGCTTAAAATTTTTCATACAATTGCATTTCTAAAAAAGATAGTCGTTAGTAATTAGTTTAAGTTTATTTTAATTTTGGGACGAAATTTCCAAAAAAAGTTGGGGACACTGTGACATTCGTCAATTTCGGGTCTTAATTTTATTCGTTTTTGTATTCGTTTATCATGTAAACCGAACCGTTTTGTAAAATGAAAACTTTGATATAATCAAAATAATGGATTTTATGTTACAATATTGTTTTACACTTGTTGAGTCTCAAAAACATACTTTTCGGTCCTTAAAACGCCTTAAAAACACTTAAAACGAACTCTGAGGGCCAAAACTATTTGATCCCGTTTTCAATCATTCTTAATCAATAACTAATGTTTAGATCTGATCTAGATCTATACGTTAATATTAATCAGACGGATCTAACTCTTTAATACCTTAGCTCGATTGTTATTAGTATGTAGTATATATTATCAATAAGTTTAACGTGAAGCTTGAGAGAGAGAGAGAGAATACTTTAAATCTTTCTAAATAATGTTATTTCTCTCAAAACTTCAACATTTTACAAGTGAACAGTGGTTCACTATTTATAGAAGACGATCTGGTTCGCTAACATTCCCTAGCGAACCAGCATCCCCTTCGTTAAATAACTTAACTTAACGAACAGTCCCCTGATTCGTTAACATCCCCTAACGAATCAGGAGGGAATACATTATAATGTCCTAGTTCGCTAACATCCCTAGCGAACTAGACTTAACCTTAACGAACTAGTCTTAGTTCGCTAACAATCCTAGCGAACTAGACTCAAACATAACGAATTAGTCTAAATAAACATTAAATATTACATTTAAATATTAAATAAACATTAATGATAATTACAAAGACTCTAGACGCGAAACCGTGCACTAACAGACACCCCCTCGTCTTGAGCTCTTTGTCTTTAACTTATTTGAAACGCTTTGTCTGCCAATCTCTGCAACTATGAATCCCATGTTCATGGCATACACGAACAACACGTTGGAATTGCATAGCCTGGTCATAATCTTCTTGGCGTTCAAACAAAATCTGCTTCCTGTGTAGCACGTCATTGTATGTCTCTGATAAATTAACCAACCACATCGGATCGATTATCTTGATGAGCTCAGTCTGTAGTTCTCGACCACGAAAAATAACGGCCTCGCCAGTACGATTGTCATAGTACTAACGGTTGAAAGACAGATGAATATCTTGAGGCATTGTCTTCACAGGAACCCTTCTCATAGTCTTTGGTGGCTTCACTTTCAAAACAAGTTTCTTCCAGCCGGTTCTTGGATCAATCTCATCAGTACGTTTACGTCTTGGGACCTGGGGCTTGAAGAACTTGAAGCCATGATTGACCTCGAACAGTAAGTGTTGATGGAACCACTCAGCAGTTCGGTTACCCCCACGATTGATAAATGGACGTCTCGCGAGGGTGCGTACATCCCAACGAGGTAATGTTAAAACATCCATTATCCTCTCGTAATATTGGACACCTTTTTCCCATTTAACAATACATACCTTAAGGTCTGAATCATAGAGCCAGGAGACAATATCACCATGTACCTTAGAAACAGTCTTGAAGGTAGTCATCTGATTTGCCTCAATCCAAGCAGCAGCGGTATCCTTTCTTTCTTTATCTACATACCGAAAAGCACTGATGATCTTACCCACTTTCTGGCGTTTGAACCATCTTTCAATGTCATCATCAGTCACTTCTTTGAGTGAAGGAACCGTTCGCTGCACAATCTTCTCCAAATCATCCTCAGTCTCTTTAATTACGTCTTCATGAAATACCGGAGCACCTTGATCAACATTTGCGTGTTGATACAAGTCCGGGTACTCTTCAGCTGTCACATCCTCCATCTCAATCTCCTCGTTCTCATAAATAAAATCCGTATCCATAAATAACAGATCATTTTCCATTTCATTCTCATTGATCACTTCAACATCGGGCTCATTCTCTAATGCAGTCAGCTGATCGTCATTTAGCCCAAGTAGAATCGAGATCTGCTCCCTTGTCAAAGATCTAACCACAAACTCACCAATCTGTATCTCATCTTTGTTCACCATACTTCTAACTATCCCCAATTCGTCAATAAATATCACTGTGTTAGCCTCAATCATTTCTATTGGCTTGGCAGCTGTTGGATCTTGAAATGAAATTATCTGTTTGTTTGAATCAACAGCGCCACTAACATCAGCACCAGAGGATGAACCGTGCGATTGTTTAGGCTCACCTCCTGCATCAGACTCGTCAGGATCATCATCATCATTTTTGAGTTTCTTGAGGGCATCTTCTTTACAAGTTAATTGTAAAATTAACTCATCTTGTTCTTTTAATTTCACCCCGTGAGACTCAACAATCGTACGTAACGCCTTGGTCTCCTTTTGACAGAAAGAAATATAACTCATCATCTTTCGTTGATTCTCAATGAGTCGTTCTTGATTTTGTCTGTCAACTGCCATTTGATTTTCATATAAATGTAGAAGATTAAGCAGCATTTCCGTTTGTCGACCTGGTGGCAAGTTGTATACAGATGGATGAACAGGTTGAACAGGTCCTTGAGGCCGAGTGATTCTCATGAATGAGACATCACTAGACGGAGGCGGAGGAAAAGTAGTTGTTGGCAGAGGAGGAGATCCCATTGTAGTGGTGGAGGAAACAGTTGACAGCACAGCAGGAGGCCTCGGTATTTCGGTCAACGCCATTTGAGGAATTAAACCGAGCCTCTCATGTGACACCATCGTCGTGGTCAAAGTAAGCATCGGAGTGCTAGTAGTTAGCGGCACCGCCGAGCTTTGAGTAGTTGATTGACGAGGTGGTGGTGCACCAATAATTACACCCGCCCCAGAAGACACACGAGGCTTCTTTGGTGGCTCTCCAGTAGCTACAGCCTTACCCTTTCGTTTTCTTTCTTGCGGAGCTTTCATGGTGGCAGCTAGAGCAGCATCGACTGCATCTTGTTGTTCTTTCAGAGCTCGCTCACCAGCTCCATCATCACCCTCACCATTGTTACCATCATCATCCCCACCATCATTGTTCCCACCTTCTCCCCCTTCACGCTCGGAATCCGAGTCATCATGGATCCAGTGCTCATTAGGAGGACATACATAATCTGGATTGATTATATGACCAATCATCCTTTTGTCCAGTGGCTTATCCTTTCGATAAATAAACATCCGATGCACCGTTTCAGCTTTCATATGTTCCATATCAAGAACATCGTTCACCAATGATCGATCAATCACCAAATCCGGTATCAGATCTTGAATAATTATTTGTAGAAAGCGTGGATACATCAAGAACTTCTTTGACGGTAGATTTTGCTGAATTTGCTCTTTCAAATGATCAAAGATGAGTTCTGAATAGTTTAATGGCTTGTTTAGGATTAAAGCAACAAATGCCGATTGTAAGCTCAGTCTACATTCATCGAAACCACCGCGACGTCCACTCAAGCAATGAAGCAAGACACGCAGCAAATACTTATAAGGTGGACACAACCCATTCTTGTTCAACATTGATCGACGAATATCACCCCCATAATTTAATCTTGTGAATAGCCCCCTAACCAGCGTCCTGTCAAATTCACTCGGGTAATCATCACTATCGTCAAATTGAAGTACCCGACGAATGACCTCAACATAAATCGTGATCGGAAGCTGATTAATTGTAGCTTGAACCCAATTAATTTCCTCAACATATACTGCCGTGTTCCAGAACTGCCTGATTATACTAAGATACACCTTAGGTTTAGCTGTGATTGCATAATGTATCTTCGAACGGCGTAAGAAATTCAACATAGCTCCGAATGTCTTTAAATAAGCCACATCATGATCGACATAAGCACATATGTTGTGCTTCTTATCGAACGGTAATAGAATCATTTCGACTTGTTGAGCTTGTTGTGGTGGTTGTACTTGTGGTTGTTCTTGACGAGGTTTTTCCTGTGGTTGTTCTTGTTCAGCCATGATTTACTGTATAAATAAAAAACCGTACATAAGAATAGATAACACACAGTATATCCAAAAAAAATATGTGTAATTAATCTAGTTACTCGTATTAGACGATTTATAATCTTTAATTAAATTAATTGAATATTATATTTAGTAAACTAATTAATTAGTTTAAAATATATATATATATATATATATATATATATATATATATTTAAATGTCATTCGTTAACAATCACACTGATTCGTTATACAAAGATAACGAATCAGGCGATTCGCTATCAAGTAAATAACTTAACGAACTAGACCTAGCGAATCACTAATTAAGTTAACGAACTAAACTCTAGTTCGTTATATTTTAAGCGAATCAAACTCTGATTCGTGTGACGTCTTATTCGCTAAGCTAGTTCGTGTAAAATCTTAATGAATTGGACACGAAACAGTTCCAATTCGCTAAGACTAACGAATGGTCAAAATTAAGACTTTTTCTTTGACTTCACAAAGTCAAGGTCAAAATTATCAAGAACAATAATAGTCAACATCTTAACCCAGATTCAATTCGGCCATAATCATCGTTGAACTATCACGATAATCAGCTTGTTAAGCTCGGAAACACACTCGTTAATGTAGGTGAATGGGATTGAGACTCATTACCCAATTGTGTTAATCATCAAACGAACCAACAGTGAATATCAAGAACACATAACAATAATTAACTCAGCAAACAATAATCAAATATTGATTAGAGTCCACCAAGGGTATCGGAAAGTGATTCCGATCATAATTATATCAAAATCAGACAATTTAAGAACATAAATTATACACAAAAGAGTTTCAAAGGTTCAAACCCTTAAACCCCTAAAATCACATAATTCAACAGTTAATTCATTGTCATTTTTGACGAAAATGATATCGCCAAGAATCATTTATACCTTAGACACTCAAATTGATCTTTGAAATGTTCAAACTTAAAGATCGAAAATATCAGAGAGACTTTGAATAGTTTCTGAAAGATTAAGAAAGAAGACGAACAGTGGAATACTATTCGTTTTTCTTGTCTTATATAGCGATACACGAAACCCTAGGCACAACTTACACGAATCAGACGATTCGTTTAACTTAAATTTAGCGAATTAGCCCATTCGCTAACTCAATTCGTTACCTTATGTTAGCGAATCACAATGTGATTCATTAAATTAAAGATAGCGAATCAAGACATGATTCGTGTCATTATTCGTTAAATATGTATAACGAAGGGATGATTCGTTACAGAGTGCGGAAGCGAATTAGGTTAGCGAACCAGATGCTAGTTCGCTAAGGAATCACCTAGATCGTTATCCATAAATAACTAATGGGAGTTTAGCGAATTAAACCCTTTTATTTAATTTTAAATTAAATAAATAAATGAATAAATTAATGAAATAAATAAATAATTCAATTAAATCAATAAGTTAAATTATCGAGAAACCCTTATATCCCGACAACCTAATACGTTAAAATTGTTTCAGATTTCGGAAACTAATGTTTAGATCTGATCTAGATCTATACGTTAATATTAATCATACGGATCTAACTCTTTAATACCTTCGCTCAATTGTTATTGGTATGTAGTATATATTATCAATAAGTTAAATTATCGAGAAACCCTTATATCCCGACAACCTAATACGTTAAAATTGTTTCAGATTACCGAAACTTAACTTAAAAAATTATTTAAGTATATTGTATAAAGAAGACGACAATATTTTTTTGGATTTTTGTAAAAAATTTAAAGAATTAAAGAATGTATTTACAGAAGAATATCCAATCCTTTAAAATAGACCATCTTTTTGTGTTTTTCAATGATTTTATCAAAAGCAGTACATATTTTTGTATTTTTGTTGAGTTTGAGCAGAGAATCATATTGACCAAATTGCCCTTCCATCACAATTTTATATTTCAGCGATATTATGACTGGCGATAAGTCGGTCATTGGTATTGTTGTCCACATAAATCTATTAACACACATTCAAGTATTTTTGTGATATGATTAAATAGTTCAATTAGAGCACAGAATATCAGAAATTATTAGCCTCTAATCTCGGTTCAAGCTTAATTTGATTTTTGCCAAATCACCCCAACTTGACTTAAACCATTATATTGTTGATCAAAATTTTGATACCAATTGTAGAAATTTTGAGCAATGCATCAAGTTTCCTTTACCGTGAGTGAGTATGCACGAGTCCATCTGTAGGCTTACATACATTGTATCCCCTGGGGTCCGTTTCTTAATGGTATTAAGACGCACGCAAGGGAGGAACAATTGTATGACTAACAGCAGATTTTGATCAAGTCAGTAATTTAAATTGTACGAAGTACAGCGGTGATCAAGTTTAATGACTTTGGGTTTGCTCTAGAAAGCGAGTGAAATATTCATGCATATGAATACCCATATGGTTAAGCCGTATAAAGACTCACAGTGACCAGAATCTTAACGCTTGTTATTTGCTTTATTTGGTTTTTGGGTGATCAACAAATATAAGGCTTGAGTATGACTGGTTATTACATTTCTGCCATCCTCACCAAGACTTTTGCTAGAGACTAACACCCCTTTCAATTTGGCGTTTCTTTATGTTTATATCACATACTTTACTCTACTGGGTTGTTTTAAGACCAACCAATGCACTAATGCAATTAAGCACGCAGTCTTTTAAGCTTACTTTTTACTGAATTTGGGGTCAAGAAAATCAATGTACTATCATTTTACTCTTTTTGCTTCAAAAACTCAAAATTTTGAGGAGCATAAAAACAAGATAAATTTAATCGCCCCAGTTAACTTAAGTTAATAAATAAATGGCTAACCTTCAATCCACAAGTGAATCATAGGACCAAGACATGCAAGCATGCTTCAAAAACTTAAATAACCGACACAATTTTCAGCGAGAAAATAATCTAAAAATCTTTTTGGTTTTTCTCTGTACAAACTTTAAAAACACAATATTTTTGTCTTTTTCAATTTTCTTATAAACAAAAAAAACTTCACAATCTTTTTGTATTTTCAAAATTTTAAAATGTTTTTGATTTTTCTAAATTTTAAAGGAAAAGACAATTAAAGAACAGAAATCACAATATTTTTGAATTTTTCCTTAAGTTTTAATGTTTTTGGATTTTATCTATACAAACGAAAACACATTCTTTTTGTATTTTCTAGATTTCTCCCACTAAAACCTAAAACATAAAATAAGACTAAATCTATAAAGCAATTAAAAGATAATTATCCTAATTTTAGGATCTCAGCAAGGGTCTTCAATCCATTTAAACCAAGCAAAAAAGTAAAACGTGTTTTATCGAACGCTTTGGTAAATAGGTCGGCTTTTTGAAAATCTGTGTATACTTTCTCAAGATCAATTAATTTCTTTTCATACCAATCCCGTATAAAATGATATCGAATCTCGATATGTTTCGTTTTAGAATGTTGTACGGGATTCTTGGTGATACTAATAGCAGCAGAATTATCAATCAAGATGGGAGTACTAAGAAACTTCAAACCGTAGTCGCGAAGATGTTGTTGTATCCACAAAACCCGGGAACAGCAACTCAAGGCTGCAACATATTCAGCTTCGGCTGTTGAAGTAGAGACTGTTGTCTGCTTCTTACACTGCCAGGAAACAAGCCGGTTTCCTAAGAATTGACATCCTGCAGTCGTTGATTTGAAGTTGATCTTGCATCCTCCATAATCTGAGTCTGAATAGGCGGTAAAATCGAAAGTATTATCTTTGGGGTACAATAACCCGATGTCAGGATTTCACCGTAGATATTGCAAAATACGCTTGACCGCTGCCAGGTGAGTCACTCGGGGACTAGCTTGATACCTAGCACACACACAAACAGCAAACATTATGTCGTGTCGAGAAGCAGTTAAATACATTAAAGAACCAATCATAGCACGATAAAGGGTCGGATCAACGGCATCCTCCAATTCATCCGGTGATAAATTGTGACCCACTGGAAGAGGAGTTGAAGGGATTTTTCCGGCAGTTATCTTGAATCGGCTCAAGACGTCGTTCACATATTTAGTCTGATGAATGAAGATTCCCTTATCAAACTGATGAACCTGCAGCCCTAAAAAGAAATTCATCTCTCCCATCGAGCTCATTTCGAACTTGGTTTGCATGGACTTCTCGAATTCCTTACATAAAGTGTCGTTTGTAGACCCAAATATAATATCATCAACATAAATCTGGACTAGAAGAAGATCATCACCAACAGTCTTATGAAATAAAGTGCAGTCAACAGTTCCTCGTTTGAAGCCATTATCAGTCAGATGGTCGGCGAGCGTGCCATACCAAGCTCTCGGGGCTTGATGTAGACCATACAGAGCCTTGTTTAAACGGTAAACACGATCTGGATAATCAGAATCTTCAAAACCAAGTGGTTGTTGAACAAACACTTCCTTATGTAGTTCACCATTGAGAAAAGCACTTTTAACATCCATTTGATAGACCTTGATATTCTTGTAAGCAGCATAAGCCAGGAAGATTTGAATCGACTCTAATCTTGCAACTGGAGCATATACCTCAGTATAATCAATACCCTCTTGCTGATGAAAACCTTGCACCACTAGACGTGCTTTGTTTCTGACAATCACCCCTCGATCATCCCTTTTACATTTAAATACCCACTTAGTCGGAATAGCTTTCTTGACTCTAGCAGGCTTGTCTATTAAATCCCAAACACCCAATCGTGCAAACTGCTGTAATTCCTCTTGCATAGCTTCTACCCAAGAAGGATCATCAAGTGCCTTACGAGCTGTCGTTGGCTCAACTTGAGATAGAAAGCAATTGAATTTAGCAATATTCACAATTCCCGAAGAGTGTAAATTAGTGTAAGCACACAATACGTTATTGTCGCTTGACGAAGCAACTTGATGACGTGTACGAACGCCCACATCAAGTTCTCCAATGATATTGTCCTGTGGATGATATCCATGAATCCGAAGAGTAGGATTTTCAGGAACAACAACATTATCAAATAAATTAGTGTAATGTTCACCCAATTCGGGAGATGAAGCATTATCACTATCAAGATCAATAACTTGAATCTCTGCTTGATCATCATCGGAAGAAGTAGAAGCACAGTCAATAACAACTGGAGGAACAACTTGAGATTCTTCAGTTGGAGCATCTGGTTGAACTTCAACTGCGTTAGAACTTGAAGAGCTTGGAATGTTCAAATGTTCTCAAAAGTATGCTCTAACTAGATCTTCATCGATGTGTTCAGCCGAAGGAATAAAAGAATTGAATAAACTATCATAATCAAACATCCAGTCTGGACCTTTTCCTTGAGAAGGAGTTGTGTACTTTTGACATTCCACATGGTACCATTCTTCAACACAGCCAGATGTAAAATTAAATACTCTTTTCTTTGGAGACGCATATCCCAAGAAATATCCTTCGATAGCCTTTTCATCAAATTTACCCGATTCCTTCTTCAACATTGTACACGGACACCCAAAAGGTTCCAGGTACTTTAAATTAGGTTTTCTGTTATTTAATATTTCATAGCTTGTCTTCTTGAGTCGCTTTACTGTTAGAACCCGATTAAGTGTATAACAAGCTGTGTTCACTGCTTCATTCCAAAATTGAATAGGAAGCTTTGAATCAGCAATCATTGTACGTGCAGCTTCAATCAGAGTTCTATTTTTCCTTTCAGCAACACCGTTTTGTTGTGGTACATAAGATGCACTTTATTCTCGGTGAATTCCCTTTTGAATAAAAAAGAAATCCAAAATAGTGTTTTTGAATTCAGTACCATTATCACTTCGGATTCTCCTCACCTTCTGTTTGTACAATGATTCTATCTTAGTGATAAGATTTTGTACCAAAACAGGTGTTTGATCTTTTGAACTCATAAATAACACCCATGAATATCTTGAATAATCATCTGTCACTACCAGACAATACCAGTCTCCAGAAATACTCGCACGATTCACTGGACCAAACAAATCCATATGAAGTCGTTCAAGAGGAGTATTAATGGAATTCAATAACTTAGAAGGATGTGTCTTCTTCTGCTGCTTGCCCTTTTTGCATGCAACACAGTGATCAGATAACTTAAAGTTCTTTAACGAAACACCCTCAACTAAATTATTTGCCATTAAATAATTCATCTTTCTAACATGAATGTGACCCATTCTTCGATGCCATAGAATCGAGTCTTTCTCAGTTGCTTTCGAGACAAAACATGTTTCGATCGATGTTGATATCTTAGAACTCATGTTTAAGACATAAATATCATTTGATCGTGGTGATCGCATGATAACCATGTCCTCGGGAATAATAAAACCCGGTTTCAAGATAAGACACTCTTTGTCAGTAAATATTGTAGTGTATTTTTTATCACATATCTGCGATACACTCAATAAGTTATGATCAACTTTGTCACAATAATTTACTTTTTCAAATGTAATATGACCATTTGAAACATCACCCTCTTGTGTGATCATGCCCCCAGAATTCCCAGCAAACGCTACATAACCCCCTTGAATATTTCTTACGTTGGTTAATAGGTCGAGATTTCCAGTGATATGACGAGAACATCCGCTATCCATGATCCAGTTTTCACCAGAAATGGTCTTGGATGAACCCTACACATAAACAAAACTGATTAGTTCAAAAAGGCAGCCCAGGCCTCAGTCTTGGGCACCTTTTGGTTTTCTCTTTGATCATTAACTTTAACAGATTTCAATTGTTGTTCAGCCACTTGTGAATAATTTACCGGCTTCTTAGACTTTCGTCTTAAATAAGCTTCCTGAACAATGTTTGAATTCCTGTTTTGACATATAGGTTCAGTTGGAATAAATTTTAGTTTCACTTGACCGTGTGTCTCATTGATATGAAACACCTTCCGAGGATTCACATCAGAGAATAAAATATGAGTATCATCAGCATACGACACAGGTCGTTTCAGAATCTCCTTAACCACTGGAATTGGTTTAGATTTGTCCTTGATAAAAGGATGAAGATTTTGAAAGTTCTGTTGATTACAATTCTTCACAATATGACCTTGTTGACCGCATAAAAAACACGTGCGCATGTCCACATGGTGATGTTTAAAGAAATTGGAATAGATGGTTGATGATGACTCACAATTTTAGTCATGCTCTTAGCAAACTCATCAGATAATTCAGATTTCTTCTTTAAATAAAAATCTAAATTAGAACTGTTTGAAAAACTTTTTAGTGTATCTGTTCCAGTTGACTTAACAAAGTTAATCTTCTGAGCTTGTTTTAAAAATTGTTTTTCCTTAGTCAATGGATCAGATTGAACTGATGTTTTTGTTGAGCATACACACGTTCAAGTTCTTGAATTTTTGAAGTTTCATTGACAAAAACACTCTCAATTAGCTCAGGCTTAATGATACTAATTGGAATATCTTTTTCAGTGAACATTGTGTCCATTCCCTTTAACTTAAAAACTCTAGCAGCAGATGGCTTAGAACTAGAAGGATTAATGAAACGCATTAATTCCTCATCAGAAATTTTCGGTTTAACTGACTTCTTTGCCTTCATAGAATTCACTTTCTTTGAATTTTCCTTTTTCTCTTGAGGTTTGTGTGAACCATACACTGCTTCCTCAAATTCGTGAGGTTCGCACAGAATACGATTAGAACTGGGAATGTTCTTATTCTTGTGTATAATCTCTGGTTCAAACACATCCTCGATAATGACCTCGTCATTGTGTTCAACAAACACCTTTTTGCTTTGGACATGAGATTTTTGTGGAGCAACTTGGGGTTTGACAATTTCAGGTTTAACCATTTTAGGTTTTTCAGAAATCACGGATTCCTTTTGAATCAAATCCTCTTCTTTTCTTGCAAAAGGATTAATTTTATAATCATTATGAAAAGGTGGTGGAATTTCAACAAAACCAATACCTTTCTTAGAATCTTTTTGTTTTCCAGAAACTTCAATAATTTCATTCAATAAAAATGAAGAATTTCGAAATTTACCCAACTTGTTCTTCAACTCAAGAACGTCATTCTCAAGCTCAGTTATCTTAGAACGATGTTTTAAGATTTCCTGAAACTTTTGGTCATTAATGGTCATTTTCACAGATATCTCGGCTTTGAGATCATGATTACTTGTCGACAATGCTTCAATCTTTTCTCGAGATTTCATTTGAGACTCAAGAGATTGTCGATAAGTGTCTTTAAGAGATGCAATTTCTCTTATAAGATTATCATTTTGATTTTTCAAAGCATCTAACTTAGAGTTGTTAGATTCACAGTCAACACATGATGCTTTAACAAATGAAGTAGAAGAAATAGAATTACTAACCTCATTGATCTTAGCCATGCAAGCAAACATTGATTCAGAAGACTTGTCGGAAGAATTGTCAGAATCAGATCCAGAATCATTATCTGAAGACATCACACTAGCAGTAGTATCTTGACAATCTTCATGTAACCCAAACATAGCTAAATTTGCTTGAACATCATTGCATAGTAGCCGTTGTGACCAGTCAGTCCCGTCTGCTAACATTGCTTGTGTTGTTGAAGAAGATGGTTTCTTTTCAGCATCACTTCCCCGTGGTGAAGAAACATTTTGACTTTGACCACGAGGTACAGTGTATTCTTTTCTTGGTTTGTCACATTCCTTCGTAAAATGTCCGAATTCTTGACAATTATAACACTTCACCTTTAATTTGTCAAAACCCAACTTCTTGTTTAACGCTGGAAGATCTTTTCCAGTTCTTTGCATGAAACTTTTAACTTTACGAACAATCATGGCCATATTCCATTTCAAATCCATGATCTCTAGATCATCCGGATCTATCTGATCATAATTCTCATCAGTTAACTCACTTGTGGCAATTTTACTACTCACCAAGTTTTCATATGAGGACATAAATGCCGTCAGAAAAGTAAAGTTTTGCTCAGCTTCCTTCATATTCACACTAGGTGGTGTAGCAAATGGATTGGTACTAGTAGAAATTCCAGAACAACCTGAATTACCAACGGAGTAGAAACAAACTTTGGATCATTAAGTATAGCAGATTCTTTTTCACTTGCAGCATGAGTAAGAAAAGCAGTGATAGGTGAGATTGTTGAACTTAGAGGCATACTTCAACCATAGAAAGCTGGATCTTGATTTTCTTTGGAAGATTTTTGACACTTAAGATCATATTCTCTAGCTTCGATCTTTTGTAGAAATTCAAGTGCTGTCATATCTTCATTCAGAAAATAATCATTCTCTTTCAAAACCATGAGAAATGTTGAATAGGAACTAGGAAGCACACTCTTGATAGTGTCAATTTTATCTCTTTCAGAAATTTCCATTTTCATTTTATCCATTTCAGCAATTAAGTGACTAAATCTTGTAGTCATCTCTTCAACTGTTTCTCCTTTCAATAAATTAAAGTTTCGAAATTGAAACTTGAGCATCACTTTCTTACTCTCAGCTATGTTTCCCATGCTTCTCATCCGCAGATGTTGAAACAAAGATGCACATCTCTTGATACTTCCAACTTGATGAAAAATATTCTCTGGTAAAGCCATAGTCAAAGTAGAATATGCTTTTATCTCGATTTCTAAAGCTTTCTTCTCTTATTGTGAGTATTGAGAGACAGCTTTAGGAGTATACCCAATAGTATCATCACCAATCATTGGTGCGACATAAACCTCATCAAAACAATATGAGCAGTCAGGATGAACAGATCCCAAATGTGTACAAAACCGAGGTTCCCATTTGGCAAAGTCACTGAACTTCATCAATCTTGGACATTTAGAATGTGAACCTATCTCGGTATCGAGTTGTAACATTTGTTGCATCAACATGTTCTGAGACGCCAACGCATACATACCAGCCATAATTGAAAATAAACAAGTGTACAGTTATAGCGAACTACACTCTATGTTTAACGAATCAATGAACAATGTTTAGCGAACTGTGAACAGTTGTAGCGAACTGTGAACAGTTGTAGCGAATCAATCCTTAACGAATCAAAACTTAACGAATAAGGTGAGTGTGTTAGCGAATCAAAAGTCAACCTAGCGAGTCAACTTAACGAATCACAAATAAAGTTAACGAATCACCCAAATGGCGAAACAGATAGCGAATGTGATGAAGGTTTAACGAATCACAAGTCAACATAACAAATTGACCACACGAATTGACCAAGTCAACTTAGCGAATTACTAAGGAGTTCTTAGCGAATTAAGATACCGAATCAGCTACAATTGATAGCGAATCAACACTATAGCGAATTATACTATAACGAATCAGGTTGTTACAACCGTTTGTAACAAACTTGATTCCTTTCTGCCACGTGGCAAAAAGTTGTTATGGCACAAATTCCAAGACAAACACGTGTCAAACGAATCAGTTATCTAGTTAACGAACTAGATAACACGAATTGATTAACTCACACGAATCGGTTAGCGAACTAATTAGCGAATGGCAAGAACTGATAGCGAATCAAATTAAAGACATAGCGAATCGCTTGAAACTTTATAACGAATCGCATTCATCTTCAAATCTTCAAACATTCAAGAACAATTTTCCAGAAATATGAAGATCAAACCCAGAAACTTATCAATTCCAGATTCGTAATACTCACTCAATTCTTAACCAAACTTAACAAATAATATACCAAAATCTTCGTAATCACAACGCGAATTCAACACAACACATCTCGTAGCCGATTATCACAATACACGAACCAATTTCAATCAAAACTAATCCCCTGTTTACGGACTCAAACCGAAAACACAATAAACATCACACATCCAATCCACAATCCAATTCCACTCAAATGAACGTTAATAATACCTTAACCAAACCAGATTCACTCTAATCCATCCAAATTCAATTCAAATCAACTCAAATCGATTCAAAATCAATCCAAACAGAAAATAAACATGAAAACTATAACAATAACAATCAAACCAAGCGAATTGAGCTTAAATTTGGAGATGGAAGTCTTCTTTCGTTTCTCGACAGTGAAGTAAGACCAAGCTCATGAGCTTATTATCTCAGGTCGGAACAAGTTGATAGGATCCCCCTTTTTTCATTCCCATGTCACCACACCGGCGGCATGGGGACGAAAAAAGGAAAGA